>NW_024574035.1:0-2301 GCF_900044065.1 Fusarium mangiferae | reverse complement strand
AAAAAAAAATGATCATATTATCAATAGTACTAGTTTTACTTTCAAACGCCGTCAATATAAGACGAGATTTATCGATACTATTTAATAGAATATCGATATTAATATTAATTTATTGTATTTTACATGATATGTCTTCTTTAGCTGTTATAACTAAAGGAGTAGGTTTACACGGTGGTTTATTACTTATGTCAAATATCACACAAATATTCCATATTTTTATATTTTTAGTTAGTATATTAATATTACAATTAACTAGTTTTTATCCTAGAAAAGTATGAGTATCAGAATATTCTTCTTTAAAAGATTTATTGTTATATAAATTTATTTATTATAACACAAAAATAATAAATAAAATGGGAGAACATTTTAAAATTATTGAATATCCTTTAATTATATTATTTGTAATTACAGGTGCTGTATTATTAATGTCTACTAATGATTTAGTATCTATTTTCCTGGCAATAGAATTACAAAGTTATGGTCTTTATATATTAAGTACTATATATAGAAATTCTGAATTATCTACTACAGGTGGTTTAATATACTTTTTATTAGGAGGATTAAGCTCATGTTTTATCTTATTAGGAACTAGTTTATTATATGCTAATTCAGGTACTACTAACTTAGATGGTTTATACATCATAACTAGTATAAGTGATCTTTCTACAAATTTATGATATACACCTTATTATATTAATCTTTCTTTAGTTATTTTTACAATAGGATTCTTATTTAAAGTAAGTGCAGCTCCATTCCATTTTTGATCACCGGACGTTTATGACGCTATACCTACAATAGTAACAACATTTGTAGCTATAATAGCCAAAATTTCTATATTTATATTATTATTACAATTAGTATATTATACTAACAGTAGTTTTTCAGAAATGAGTTGAACATTTATTTTACTAATAAGTTCACTATTCTCATTAATAATAGGAACTGTGGTAGGTTTAACTCAATTTAGAATTAAAAGATTATTTGCTTATAGTACTATATCTCACGTAGGGTTTATACTTTTAGCATTAGGTATATCTAGTGTAGAATCTACTCAAGCATTTATATTCTATTTAACACAATATTCTATAAGTAATTTAAATGCATTTGTTATATTAATAGCTATAGGGTTCTCTTTATATTGTTATATAAGTGAAAACAAAGAACATGAAGAATTAATGGACAAAAATAATTCACCTATCCAATTAGTAACTCAATTGAAAGGTTATTTTTATATAAATCCTTTCTTAGCTATAAGTTTGGCTATTACTATATTTTCATTTGTAGGAGTTCCACCTTTAATAGGATTCTTTGGAAAACAAATGGTGTTAAGTGCAGCCTTAGATAAAGGTCTTATTTTCTTATCTTTAATAGCGATATTGACTAGTGTTATAGGAGGAGTTTATTATTTAGGTATAATAAAAGAAATGTTCTTTAGTTTACCTGAATATAAAATAAATCCATTATTGGAAAATCTAGTATTAAAAGGTAATGTTTTAGATAATAATCAAAAAATAATTAATAAATTAAACTTTAACTATAAAAATATAGCTATATCAAGTCCTATTTCTTTTGTAATTTCTATAATTACACTTGTTATTCTATTATTTTTATTTATGAACAAAGAATGGCTAAGCATGGGTACCATATTGGTACAAATTTTATTTAACAATTAAATGAGTAGTGTAACTTTTCTTTTTGTTTTTGTTACTATTTTAACAATAGTTTTTTTACTTCTTAATTTCATACTAGCTCCACATAACCCTTACCAAGAAAAATATAGTATTTTTGAATGTGGTTTTCACAGTTTTCTTGGTCAAAATAGAACTCAATTCGGTGTTAAATTCTTCATATTTGCATTAGTTTATCTTTTATTAGATTTAGAAATATTAGTAATATATCCATATGGTATAAGTGTATATGAAAATGGTGTTTACGGATTAATAGTAGTGCTAATTTTCATAGGTATAATAACTGCGGGATTTGTATTTGAATTAGGTAAAAATGCCTTGAAAATAGATAGTAGACAATCCAATAATTATTTTTATAAATCTAAAAAATTTATTAATATGTTTACTGAACATAAGTAGCAGTAAAATTTTTACTCATGTGTTTAGTAGCAAAGCTATGCAGTGCTGGAGTACAGTTATTCTCAGCTTTGCAATTTCAGTTACTACATAGTAGCTTGGTATCTATAGGATATGTTTGCGCGAACTAAGTCCCTGTAATCACGGTATTTTATTTTAAGCAGCAGCGCTAACTATGAATATTTATAGCTACTGCTAGCTCCTTGTATTTTTTTTT